>NC_068365.1:33863066-33903066 GCF_020536995.1 Dreissena polymorpha
GTAGTAGTAGTAGCTGCAGTAGAAGCAGTAGCAGCATTAGCAGCAGCATCAGTATCAGCAGCAGGAGTAGCAGCAGCAGCAGCAGTAGCAGCAGTAGCAGCAGCAGCAGTAGCAGCAGTAGCAGCAGTAGCAGCAGTAGCAGTAGTAACAGTATTAGTAGTTGTAGTAGTAGTAGTAGTAGTAGTAGCTGCATTAGAAGCAGTAACAGAAGCATCAGTAGCAACAGTAGCAGCAGTAGCAGTAGCAGTATCAGCAGTAGCGGCAATAGCAGCAGTAGTAGCAGTAGTAGTAGTAGTAGAATTAGTTGTAGTAGTAGTAGTAGTAGTAGTAGAAGTAGTAGTAGTAGTAGTATTAAAAGTTGTTGTAGTAGTGGCAGCAGTAGCAGCAGTAGCAGCAATAGCAGCAATAACAGCAGCAGCAGCAGTAGCAGCTGCAGCAGTAGTAGCAGCAGCAGTAGCAGCAGCAGTAGCAGCTGAAGCAGTAGTAGCAGAAGTAGCAGCAGTAGTAGTAGTAGCAGCAATAGCAGCAGTAGCAGCAGCAGTAGCAGCAGTAGCACCAGCAGTAGCAGCAGTAGTAGCAGTAGTAACAGCAGTAGCAGGGGTAGCAGTTGTAGTAGCAGTAGTAAAAGTAGTAGTAGTAGTAGTAGCAGTAGTATTTGTATTATTATTTTTATTATTATTATAAGTAGTAGTAGTAGTAGTAGTAGTAGCAGTAGTATTTGTATTATTATTTTTATTATTATTATTAGTAGTAGTAGTAGTAGTAGTAGTAGTAGTAGTAGTAGTAGAAGTAGTAGTAGTAGTAGTAGTAGTAGTAGTAGTAGTAGTAGTAGTAGCAGAAGTAGAATTAATAGTGGTAGTAGTTGTAGTAGTAGTAGTAGTAGTAATAGTAGAAAGTAGTAGTAGTAGTAGTAGTAGTAGTAGTAGCAGCAGTAGCAGCAGTAGCAGCAATAGCAGCAGCAGCAGTAGCAGCAGCAGCAGCAGTAGCAGCTGTAGCTGTAGCAGCAGTAGCAGCTGTAGCATAACTAGCCAAAGAGGCAGCAATAAGCGCAGTAGCAGGAGTAGCAGCATTAGCAGTAGTAGCAGTAGTAGCAGCAGTAGCAGCAGTCGCAGCAGTACCAGCAGTAGCAGTAATAGCAGTAGTAGCAGCAGTAGCAGGAGTAGCTGCAGTAGCAGTAGTAGCAGTAGTTGCAGAAGTAGTAGCAGTAGTAGTAGCTGTAGTAGTAGTTGTAGCAGCAGCAGTAGCAGCAGTAGCAAATTACTGCATAAACATTGCATGCTATGCATTTTCCAGATTTTTCTTCAAGAGTCAATAACATGAACTGGAATTGGTATCTCTTTTAGGTATTATCTGCCTATGGCAATGTTGAATGCGAGCTGCACATCATAATTATGATATTGGTTCTTATTCCATGAACAATCAAATTAAAGCACAATGCTCTATAATCTGTAGATTATGTAACTTTTTCAATTGTTTATCAGTCTATTAACAACCATTTATTGTAATAGCCTTACATATATATGATACAAGTGTTGTTTATTCATAGATAAATAATTGATGGAATTTGAAAAAAAAATTGGAAATTTTTTGAAAATTGGGAACCTTGATTCTGAATTTTGTCAAACATAGTTTTGTTTCGTGAATATAGGGTATCATTTTTGCGTTCATTATGTTATGAATTTTGTTGTTCTTCTGGTTTAAAATATATAAATAAATCACATGAAGAAAAGAGAAGCTAGTTGTTAAAATTTTATTTATTATTATATAATTATATAACACAGCAAAACATAACTGCAAGAATGTTGAGTGGACACATTATTAAAATAAAAGTATCGTTCAACCCAGTACAATAAAATATGCATCATTTAAAATGGACAAATCATAAATTATTACATGTAACTGTGTCATGAATCACAAGTAAAGAGCATTTAGACGGCTATAATCTAATTGATGCATGAATCAATTGTTTAACCAGATTGCATGTTCAGTCCACACTAATCAGGGAGACACTTTCCGCTTTTGTCGTATTTTTCTATGAGCGAAAATCCAGTTATGGCAGAAAGTATCGCACCTGATAAGCCTGTGCGGACTACACAGCCTAATCTGGGACAACACTATGTACATGCATTAAAATCTCTTTTTACAGAGCGAGCCTCAAGTATTTATTAAATGATTAATTAAGTCTTCTTACATGATTTTTTTAAGTAACACTCTCAGTAAAACATGATTTATTTGATAGCAGGCACAGGAAAATTAATTGAACTTGAAGTAAAATTATTCAGGAAATGTACATGAATTTCCAAGCTTAACTAAGCAGCACTGTCATTTCAAGCAATATATCGAATAAATGTCTTGTTACTCGATAGTGTGCACGAAAATCGTCGATATTTTCTGATATTCCCATGTAGTTTGGTACTGTATGATGTTCTTGTTTTGAGAGAGTATAGTCAAAATAGTTAGTATACTGTATTCTTAAATAACCCATCCAAACTAAAGCGCATTCCATCACTTACCCTACCAAACATGCGTATTACAACTTCCGTTTCCAGACTGAAGTGAGCGATCGAAGTCGACCCTTGTTTACAGTAAAGATGGTATAGTTTTACGGCAAACGAAGTTTAACTCCTTGTCTCTATTATAGATAATAGCATATAAAGAATAAAAAAATAACAAAAATATGGGCTTCCATCCTGAGCTTAGAACCAGAAAAAAACATGTGTTTATTGCATGGGATTTCAGCCGAATAAACATCTTAATGTGACGATGTCCCGTGATGTGTATTGTTATCACCAGGGTGTATAATTGATGTCCCGTGATGTGTATTGTTATCACAAGGATGTATAATTGATGTCCCGTGATTAGTATTGTTATCACCGGGTGTATAATTGATGTACCATGGTGTGTAGTGTTATCACCGGGGTGTATAATTGATGTCCCATGGTGTGTGTTGTTACCACCGGGGTGTATAATTGATGTCCCGTGGTGTGTGTTGTTACCACCAGGGTGTATAATTGATGTCCCATTGTGTTTGTTGTTACCACTAGGGTGTATAATTGATGTCCCGTGGTGTGTGTTGTTACCACGAGGGTGTATAATTGATGTCCCGTGGTGTGTGTTGTTACCACCAGGGTGTATAATTGATGTCCCGTGGTGTGTGTTGTTACCACCAGGGTGTATAATTGATGTCCCGTGGTGTGTAGTGTTATCACCGGGGTTATAATTGATGTCCCGTGGTGTGTATTGTTATCACCGGGGTGTATAATTGATGCCCCGTGGTGTGTAGTGTTATCACGGTGTTGTATATTTAATGTCTCGTTGAGTGTATTGTTTTCACCGGGATGTATTACTGATATCACGTGGCGTGTATTGTTTTCACCGGGGTGTATGATTGATGTCCCGTGTTGTGCATTGTTATCACCAGGGTGAATAATTGATGTCCCGTGATGTGTATTGTTATCACCAGTTTGTAAAATTGATGTCCCGTGATGTTTATTGTTATTACCAGGGTGTATAATTGAAGTCCCGTAATGTGTATTGTTATCACCAGGGTGTATGATTGATGTCCCGTGATGTGTATTGTTATCACCAGGGTGTATGATTGATGTCCCGTGATGTGTATTGTTATCACCAGGGTGTATGATTGATGTCCCGTGATGTGTATTGTTATCACCAGGGTGTATAATTGATGTCCCATGGTGTGTATTTATATCATCAGGGTGTATAATTGATGTCCCGTGATGTGTTTTGTTATCACCAGGGTGTATAATTGATGTCCCGTGATGTGTATTGTTATCACCACGGTGTATAATTGATGTCCCGTGATGTTTATTGTTATCACCAGGGTGTATAATTCATGTACCATGGTGTGTAGTGTTATCACCGGGGTGTATAATTGATGTCCCGTGGTGTGTGTTGTTACCACCGGGTATTATTTTTATATGCAAAATTTGCGAGGAACATCTTGGAAGGAATGCGATGCGGATCCTTGCCAGTTGCGGTCGTCCTGGCAGTGTGTACTTACCTGAGGCAAGTGGCCAGTGGCGACCTCCAGCTAACAGTGGGCGACAGCACTGGCCTGTCACAGGCAACGGTTAGCCGTGTCTGTGCACAGATCAGTAACACTTTGGCTGCAAAAGTGCCGAAATTTGTGAAATTTCCTGCTGGTGTGGACGCCGTCCGTACAAAACAAGAACTTGGTGCCATTGCTGGTACGTGAGTATATACGCAATGTGTGCAGTTCGAAATTGTTCTTATTTATTGCAAACAAAGGACTGTCAAATTCACAATTCTCCGCGTTTGTTTGTTGTCTTCGTGAAAATAATATCGAAACTTAATGTGCGTGAACATGCACAAATTTTATAGAGAATACTGGTTGTTTGAATGAAAAAGTTAAAACATATTTTCATTTATCATTAACTATAATAATGGATCTTTTCTAAATATGGAAACATATTTTAAATCGTTAACAAGACATTAACTTCGCATACATTTTGTTTTCATTACTATAACAAATCTATTTATAGAAGTAGGAATTTTGCTGTATACATATATATATATATATATATATATATATATATATATATATATATATTTATATATGCCCTATATTGCTACAATGCCATGACGCAGTTGGTAGCGCATCGGTGATAGTAATTTTATTTCACAGACAAGTCTTTGGTACGAAATAACAATGTGTAACTTTTTTCCCCAAACATTTTCAATATAAAATATGTCGATTATTTAATTTTTTTTTGTTGCTTGGTAATGTAATGGAAATTAAATATTTATTTCCCCTGTTAATTAATACGTATTCATTTAAAAACAAGGCGCTATAAATAATTTATATATAGTATACACCCTGATATAGGGTACCCTTAAATCCATACGTGCATTTGTCCGTCTCTCTGTTTATGTTGTAATTGAGTTGCAATACAAATGTATTTTTGCGAAAAATGCTGTAGACTATGCATTTGTTGATGGCAAGTGCATGGCTGTAATGCACTTGATTCGTAAATTAATAAAAACACTCAACAACAGAAATAATTATTATGTGTTATTCTTACATGCACGTATTACTGCATTTTCAATCAATAGTAAAATGATGACATTAAATTTGATTATCAAGTTAAGACACATCAGCATATTGCATAACTTCTGACATAAGGAAGAACGTTCATTCAATGTAATGCACATAACTGCACCGATTTTAATTATTTTTAATTATGCTGAAATAGCTCGGGATCTTGACCACCAAACTGGCTTATATTTTAATTAGGCTGAAAAAGCTCAGGATCTTGACCACCAAACTAGCTTGGATTTTAATAAGGCTTAATCGCTTGGGGTGTTGACCACAAAACTGGCTTAGATTTTAATTATGCTGAAAAAGCTCGGTATCTTGACCACCATACCGGCTTGGATTTTAATGATGATGAAATAGCTTGGGATCTTGATCACCAAACTGGCTTGTATTTTGAAAATGCTGAAATAGCCCGGGGTCTTGACCGCCAAGATGGCTTGGGTTTTAATAATACTGAAATAGCTTGGGATCATGATTACCAAACTAGCTTGGGGTCTAGGCCGCTAATCTGGCTTGGATTTTAATTATGCTGAAATAGCTCGGGGTCTTGACCACCAAACTGGCTTGGATTTGAATTATGCTGAAATAGCTTGGGGTCTTGGCCGCCAATCTGGCTTGGATTTTAATTATGCTGAAATAGTTAGGTCCAGACATGTTGGAAAAGGTATCTGCTGTGCAAGTAAGATGTATATAAGCATGAGCAGAGTATTTAAAAAGGTTTGAAAGGTGTCCAAAAGGTTCCAGGAGACGTTTAAAGTGTGTCTCTTTCATAACTCCGAAAGCATGAATTCTCAGTGAAATAGGAGTAAAGTGTGCACTTTAGTTAAGTGTTTGATATGAAGAAAGACAGTCTTTTTTGCAATACAGGTGAGTGAAAACAGTCTGTTTTGTCGGGAATAGTCTAAAATACTAGAAAAAGATGCTTTTGCAGTAATGGCAAAGAGTAATTGGTGTCCTTAATTGGTAAATGACAATGTTATTTACGCAGTCTGCCTGTGAATTGTATTTTTTTAAGCTTTTACACCAACGTTCAGTCAGAAAAAATGGGATTGGATGAGCTTAGTTTTCATAAATGGATGTAAATAACTGATCTAAAAAACGGAGGTAATTCAAATATAGAAAAATGGCTATTTATGTCCCCCAGTCTATACTGGGGGACATATTGTTTTTGCCCTGTCTGTTGGTTTGTATATTGGTTTGTTTGTTTGCGTCAAACTTTTACATTGGCCATAACTTTTGCGATATTGAAGATAGCAATTTGATTTTTGTCATGCATGTGTATCTCATGGAGCTGCCCATTTTGAGTTGTGAAAGGTCACTGTCATCCTTCAATGTCAAAGGTCAAGGGTTAAATTTGGCAATATTGAAGATAGCAACTTGATGTTTTGCATACATGTGTACCTAATGGAACTGCACATTTTGAGTTGTGAAATGTTAAATAACGCATGAAAAGACTTCGAACGCGCTGTTATTTGTCCACCATCGATAGATGATTATCAATAAACAATTTTTCTATTTGAGACGTGCTCTGTGAAAAGGGAGCCAACGGCACGTGCGTAAATTGTATTTAGATATTAGCCTGTGCTGTCCGCACAGGCTAATCAAAGACGAAAGTTTTCACTATTATGATACTTTTCTTTGAAAAAAGTCTCCTCCTGCCAAAGAAACCAGTTTAGGCGTTAAGTTTCGTCTATGATTAGCCTGTGCAGACTGCACAGGCTAATATGGGACAAAATTTTACGCACATGCATTAATCCCATTTTTCACAGAGCGCGACTCATTTTTGTTTAGTATTTTGTATTATTTTGCTTGTTTAAATACAGTGCATGCATAACAGTTTATTTTAAAAATCTATTACATTTTTTAAAATCAAAACTCTATAAGTCCTTTATAACAGCATGTTACTCTTTATAATTTTATAATTTTCAAATGATCATTACTCATTGAATTGGTAATGAGGGCACGTCATTATTGTCATTTCGCTCCCTGTTGTACTTTTCTCTTTTAGTTTGTACTTTGTTTTTTTTTTCTATCTTATAATCTGTACCAACTCGTAACATTTACATCCGATGTACTTTTTATTTTAAATTATTTTGCCAAAACAAATAAATAAGATGTTTGTCATATTTGAAAGACATAAAGAGATTTTTAAGCCAAATAACAGTATGCTTATTTTTTGTGCGCCAGCAGTTTGAATTTTGCACCGCTCCAGACTTTTTCACCAAACACGTACTTTCAGTTAAGCCTAGAAATACATCTTTTACGGCGTGAATTGTTAATATTTCGTAAAATAATTATAATAAAAAATACAGCATTAAGCTGTTTGGAAGTGACTTAAACGAACATGTCATTTTTCCTTTCCTTACTCTGAATGAGCTGGTAAAATATATTTTTTTCAGATTTATTCAGTCCGGCGGCCACCGCTACTGAGTATGAAATGTCGCCAACATTTATGAAATTTGGCATTTGGATCGGTGGTATATAGCAAATAAAACACGAGGCGCAAGCAAATGACAAGTAAAACTAGTACTGTTACTTGAAAACTACTTTGAATTTCAGTAATGGGCCGAAAATATGGACAATGATCGATCGGCTAGGTTTTCTACCTAATATTCTTGTAGTGTAGTTCAAGTAACAGAATCGCAAACGGGTTTTAATAACTGCATACTAATTCTGTTCTTGGCTTTTCATCTACGATGTACATATGAAACTATACATTTGCACTAGCCAAGCGGACTAACAGCATTCAAAGACAAACATTTTGACAGATTAATATAGCATATAATAAAAGGAATAACTAATATATGGGAGTACAAAATCGGAATTGTCTCATCAGGGAATTACTGGAGAATAGTAATGGTTTATAGTTTGAAAACAACATCTTAATTATTCAAACATTGTATCATTTGTTACGATCATGCTAGGCGATTAACGTGATTTTTAAGGTTAATGATTAGGTTTAACAAACGAGGCCATTTTATATAGCCCATTTAACATATTGCAAAAAACTTCGCGCGTTGAGCTATATGTTTCGCTGCAATGGAATCAAACATTATTTCAAGCTTTAGAAGAGATCTATTACAAAGCAGCTTTATTGCCCTTGTCAACGATATAACATGTGTTTTCTATATTGACTTAAACATATAATGTGATGAAATTTAACGGTAGTCTACGGATTGCTTTTGCATGCAAAGTGTTTTCTGACATTAAGCAGAACTTAGGAGTAACATCGTATGTGCACTACTTGGTTTCTCTTGTTGTGTATCCATAACTATTCAATGCAAATGTTGCAATTTTAGGAACATGCCATATTTTTAGTCATCACGAACTTGCACTTAAAGGTTGATTTAACAAATAAACTTCGCTGTTAAACAATGAAGGCAGATTATTTGAGCATTAACAACGTTAAATGACATGCACACAATTTTAACGGTCAATCGTTTTTTTGTGTGTGAATTTTTAGAGACGTAAATAACACGTTAGACAGGTAATGGTATGTGCACATTAAATGTCAAATTTGTTATAAAGGTCATAAAACAAATTAATTGTACAGTCGAATGTAAAATAATGTAAGATAATGTTAGTTGTTACACATTAGTTATTAGTGGTCTCAATATTTTTTGAGACACATAGCATGTATGACTGTATTGCTTCTTTAATAGCATAGTAATTATTTAAGCAAAACGTCAAATGTTTCTTCAAAACATTGAAAGTCCCAGTGGGTCCAAGTTTCCGTCTGGCTATAAAATATATGTCTAAACACTTGTTTCGTATGACGATCTTTTCTTCCTTTGATGTTGTATACACATTTCTCCTTCCTAGGCGACGTTTTTCCACAGGACATCATCAAACGTTACTACAACAAGTTTTTTGTACACGGAAGTATCTGTTTGGCATGTTCATTTCTTTGCATGTTCATCTTCGACTGAATTTTCTCAAAAGGCGTTCAAGAAAGTTCCAACATTCATTTGAATCGTTTTTAAATTTTGTTTTTTCGGATGTTGGCATAAACAACGATTTAAGTCTTACTTTTTTATCTTTTTTTAACCATCATTTAATGCATTATACATTATGTTCTAGAGCAATATAATTTCAGTTTATTGTAAGTGCTTTGCTCTGAGAAAACTGGGATTAATGTATGTGCGTAAAGTGTCATCCCAGATAAGCCTAGGGATTAATGCATGTGCGTAAAGTGTGATCCCAGATAAGCCTAGGGATTAATGCATGTGCGTAAAGTGTCATCCCAGATAAGCCTAGGGATTAACGCATGTGCGTAAAGTGTCATCCCAGATAAGCCTAGGGATTAATGCATGTGCGTAAAGTGTCATCCCAGATAAGCCTAGGGATTAATGCATGTGCGTAAAGTGTCATCCCAGATAAGCCTAGGGATTAACGCATGTGCGTAAAGTGTCATCCCAGATAAGCCTAGGGATTAATGCATGTGCGTAAAGTGTCATCCCAGATAAGCCTAGGGATTAATGCATGTGCGTAAAGTGTCATACCTGATTAGCCTATGCACTCCTAAACTTGATTTTCGGTAAGGAAGGACTTCCTTGAAAAATACCATAAAAGCGGAAAGTGTTGTCCCTGATTAGCCTGTGCTCCCTGCACAGGCTAATCTGGGACGACACTTTACGCACATGCATTAAGCCCAGTTTTCTCAGAACGAGGCTCATTTTGAAAAGTGCTTTGTGTTCTTTGCGCCCAGAGAGGACTAAAGACCTTTTTAGTCGATGATCAAACGCATAACTGATATAGTTACCAAGTAGGAATGATCTGATATCTCTTCAGGGCAGTATTGCGGAATGTAACGGCTTATAATCTTAAAACAGCATATAAATTATTCGGTTATTTCATAGCACATTTTGTCGCAAACGTGTTTATCATGTTAAGAATCAATTACACCTCAAACAGACCATTACAGTTTAAAACTCTTTAGCTCATCATGACATTTGATCGCTTGACGATATAACCGCGATGTGAGCTGCTACACTCCGCTACATAGACATTAGAAATAACTTAATTATTTAGAGAGCGTCTCTCTAATTGCTAATATGCTCTCGATATTGTTTTTCTATGTTTACGCTCTATGTTTTTGCTTTGGTAGTGATTTTGGTTGTAAATTATTCCATGTGACAAACGTTGCAAATTATTACATAGGGTCAAAACCATTCAGATTTTTGCATCGATGTTGAGGATAAGCTTTGTTAAAAAAGAACGGATGTGGTAGGTACTAGCAATTTAGCCATGTTGGGAGGATAACGCATGACCATCTCAGATCCCATCGTTGCCGGATATCTGCACCTGTTTTACAAAGTCATCTTCGTTATGCAGGGTGTGACTGTTCAATTTCGGTACCAGTTGGTGGAGTTGACAAGTTCACCTTCACACGGGCGAATTAGATTTCCAGAAGTTGATACACAAATGAGTCGTGTTCTGAGAAAACTGGGCTTAATGCATCTGCGTAAAGTGTCGTCCCATATTAGCACAGGCTAATCGGGGACGACACTTTCCCTGGTATGGTATTTTTCGTATAAAAGAAGTCCCTTTTTACCAAAAATCTAGTTTAAGCGGAAAGTGTCGTCCCTGATTAGCCTGTGCGGACTGCACAGGCTAGTCTGGGACGACACTTTACGCACAAGCAATATGCCCAGTTTTCTCAGAACGCGGCTCATTAGCATTAACTTCCTCTTTATATTGTTCCAGCAGTTAAATATTTACTGAGTTTAACGCTTGCATATCCTTGGTGTCCAAAAACTTTGTAAATATCTGATTTTCACTAAATTATGTATCATTAAAAGAGCTGTCAGTATTTTATTTTGATGAAAATTTATGAGCCAAGGATTCAATATTGAAATCTCACAAAATGGTGAATACGACAATTGACAAAGCCGCCATTATGTTACTGTTAAAGTTTCATCAAGTGGTTTAATTGGTTGATCTTCTGATTTTCGATGCTGACTTATTAAAGGAAAACGTTACATGTCTAATTTTATGAAAGCGAACTTTTGCTAGCCGTATACCTCATGGTTGATCAAGAATCATAGCGTATTTAGCGAACACATGTTCCAACGTTGCTAGCCGTTTACCTCATGGTCGATCAAGAATCATAGCGTATTTAGCGAACATGTGTTCCAACGTTGCTAGCCGTACACCTCATGGTTGATCAAGAATCGTAGCGTATTTAGCGCACATGTGTTCCAACGTTGCTAGCCGTATACCTGATGGTCGATCAAGAATCATAGCGTATTTAGCGAACATGTGTTCCAACGTTGCTAGCCGTACACCTCATGGTCGATCAAGAATCATAGCGTATTTAGCGAATATTTGTTCCAACGTTGCTAGCCGTATACCTCATGGTCTATCAAGAATCATAGCGTATTTAGCGAACTTGTGTTCCAACGTTGCTCGCCGTATACCTCATGGTTGATCGAGAATCATAGCGTATTAAGCGAACATGTGTTCCAACGTCAGATCAAAATTCCAAATAGTGCAGGGTCGCACATATGCTCATAGCTACCATGTGTGTAAGTTTCAAGGTTCTAGTGCTAATAGTGTAGGAGGAGATATTGGCCAGGACGGACGGACAGACAGACAGACGGCGGAGATAACCACAATATCCCAAAGCTTTTTGAAATAATATAATAATAATAATAACATATTATACAGTGCTTGCATTGTCAGGTGGTATTGTCAGTATAGTTTTTAGAACTGGCATTCCATCAACGCAAGTTAATTATAAGCTCTTAATTGTATGCACTGCACTACCCTCCAATTAGAGCTACTTAAGTGTTAAGTTGGCAAATATTTAAATTTACAGACAATTTGAAATATAAATTTAAAGATATCCAAAACTTACATTCTTTGCGCTTCATGCCTCTACTTTCATGGCTTTCTATGACTTGTAGACTCTGAAATAACATCAAAAATCATAGTGTCACTTTTTTTTTTTATATTAAATCCAGTGATGTTTTCAATGCAATAAAATGGATAACTAATGTTAATTATACTAATCCCAGTATTAATTTTCAAACACAATGTTTAATGTTAATTCAATGCATGTTGTTTTTCCTCTTTTGTATATAATGGTGAATTTCTATTATATTGTATACTGTGTTGAATGTGATGTATACATAATAAGTCATATGGTTTGCATTTTCAATGTGATGTATACATATGGTTTGCATATATATGCTAATCTATTTATTTACCATTATGTTCTTCACTGCTGGCGGTTGTGGCACGCTCACTGCTTTTAACGCATATTAAGAAGCTGCAAATAAAACCGCAAAAATTAATTCAAACAGATAACTTTGTATAACACTTATGCAAATACACTTATGCTCTTTAATAATATATTTACATGTTGTAATCATGCCTAGATTTGATGTATCTGTTACAACAGTTAATTCAAAGTTTATTTAATATGGAAAAATAGTAATATTATTATTTGTAGATAAAGATAACATTTATTGTAGCATAGTGTGTTATTTGCTGTTTATTAATGAGTACAAGATGAATTTTGTTATTGTATTGCTGTTTTTTTTAAACTTGATTTAACTTACTTACATACATAATACAAACAATGATGAATGTTAACTTTATTTTATTTCAGTGTGTACATATTATTATTCAATGCACACATGTAAATAGAAGCGTAATATGCAATTAATGTTAAGTACATGTATTTTTAGGAATATGTACATGTATATTGTGATTTTTTAATGTACCTTTCTGTTCCTGGTTGCTCGTTAATGTGTTTGCGATTGCCCTAATCATCATCTGTGATGCAACATCTGAAAACAAGATATATATGATCAATACAATTATGTAAAAAGTTGATAATTATGTTCATTTGTGTTGTTACTTTAGGTTTGGTATTTCAAAGAGTCGCTATGAATATAAGTCAGTTCAGTGAACATGTTACATAATACTGACTATATGTCACAAACTCAGAAGATAAAAAATGCTACATAGTAAATGATAAATTATGATAACCAAATATACATTATTTCAATGCATTCATACACACAGTTATTGTGTTACTTGTATATACAATTAAATAAAAATTAACTTGTCGAAGGCTTTGTAAAATATATTAATACTAATTTTATATGAACAGACACAAAGACTCTTCCAAAACATATCTCAGATTTGAAACAAAATCAGCCCTTGCAGCCTAAAATGGTTGACACTTTGGAGGATTAGAGATAAATAATAACTGTACATTAATTAATATCATTTTAAGATATAAATGGTTACCGTCCCAGTCCTTGAACTACAGGGTGGCCTTGCATCGTGGAGGCAAGCACCTCCTCTGACGATGAAAACTAGACTGCAACACTGCTTCCCGTTATTGGGTGCCGCATTTCTTCGACCTTTTGAATGTCTACATTAGAAAAAATAACAAATCATACTGTTTGATTACCAAGAAATACTATGTATTTGAACTCATTCCTTGAATAAATAAACTCAACAACAAATTTCAAACAGTGATTATAAGTATCTAGCATAAAGGAATAGCATTTATTACTTCCTTAAATGCGTAAACTTCATTAGCTGATCTAAAATTAATGATCTTAATTTGTAATTAACAACATACAAAGATTCTGATACGAGTTGTCCTTTCATACCATATTTTGTGAAAAGGTTCATGATTATTATTATTTAGTGCACCTTGGGTGAGCTTACTTACATATTTCATGGAGGGGTTTAATTAATAATCATAGGAATTGACAAGTGTCAGTTTTTTAATTACGCAAACAAAATTATTATTTAGGTAAAATTAAACGATACAACATGGAAATTGTTTACAATGCGTGACGTTGATTTATATTTTTTCTACAAAGTTAATTAAATGAAAGCATAAAAAAGTAGTAATTTATGACAACTCACACCGAGCCTTGGAATTGTGGTACACCTTGCAGCATTGTTCACCAGTTCTTGCGACCCTGAATTCTCTGAATGTTTAATAAAAACAATTGTATGATGTATAGCAGTATTTATGAAACACATTACATTTCATGTTTACCATTATGGTTGTTGATTAGTTAAATATAAACGACAAACAGAGTAATAGTTATCGATGTAAACTTGTAGCAAATGAAAAGTCAATCTAGACATGTTCAGATTGTAAACAGATACGAATAAAACATACATGGGTACGGATCTAACAGGCTACGAGATTAAAACTAAAAAAATAGACCTTAAATGGTACATTTATCCGTGATAGCACAAATATTCCATTGTAAATACTTTAATAACAATTCATGTGTGCAAATTTTGGGCACAACGAGCGTGCAACTGTACCATAATTCATAACAAATGTTTGATACTAAAACACATTCCACAATCAATTCCAAAATCCGTAAGTAAAATTTGTTGAGTTGTTATGCCCCTTATTTACATTGTGCGTTATGCGGCATTAGTAAAAACGACATCGGTAGCATATCCAATCGTATGCTATTAAATAAAAATTAAAACTATAAGGTAGATACGAAAATAACATATAACTTACAATGATATTTTGCTCGCCACCTCGTCCCATTTGTTTATTCGAATAACCGAAATCTTTTCGGCCTCGATCCCCTTATACTCGCCGAATAGAAGGCTCCAGTTGTCCCGCACCAGCGCATTTAAAACAATCTGGCTCGGACCAATCTGCCATGGGGGCCTTCTGGCGCTTCGTTTGGCTGTCTTCAACTGCTAAAAACTCCATTTTATAAGTTATACAAGATACGTATTGATGCAAAGCGTCGGGAATTTCAGTGTAAAAGGCACTCAATGAAGTTACATGGGGCGATTTTTTTCTACTGTTAATATTAATATATTGACCGATTATTTCAAACAAAATAGAAAAAGATACTGGTATAACCATTATCTATGATTTTGTGTTATAACCCCAAAATAACCATTATCTATGATGTTGTGTTATAACACCAAATAACCAGTATCTATGATTTTGTGTTGTAACCCCCAAATATTTCATAGTTCATTTTATTTACATTGGTTTCCTTTTATTACTGGCATCCGTGTGCAGTTTTCATTGATGGAACAGACTGTGTAGGTTTAAAAAAATCTTCTTCATCTTGTAAGCGTAATTTCATATATTTCTCAACTTCAAGGGGAGATAATTCTGAACTTATTCTTACGTTGCTCATTTACGATAGGGGTTGAGTACTCATTGATATGAAAACACTGTAAAAGTTATAATGTCTTTCCCCCCCCCCCCCAACCCTCTCACACATACTATTTCATGGGCATAATAAAAACAAAAAATGGTTACAATAAAACAGCAAAATTATTTAAACTAAAATATATACATCCAAACAAAAAGTACATATCAAGCAAATAAAATAATTTGATTCTACTGGGGCTCGAACCTTGGGCCTCTCACATGTGAAGCGAGCGTGTAACCACTACACTACGTAACCGCTTGAAAAATCACCTTCTAACTAAGATATTAATAAGCTATTAATAGTTGGTTTAAATTTAAACCCGGAAGTTTAAACGCTGGATATTGAGCGGGGTTAAAGGTCCATACTAAAGGTCCATACCACTGGCAAGATATGGGTCAGGCCTGCGGCCTTCTATATGTGGTTCTAAAAAAAACTGTAGGAGGACTTGATAGTAATGAGACTGGGTCGCTGTGATGGTGCTCTTCATTGATAAGCGGCTGCTTCCTTTATCAAGACTCATTATTACAATTAATAATACGTGTCGCGCTTCGCGCTCTATAGCGCCTTTATTAGTAACTAGGTGGTTGCTATGATAGTGGAACAAAGGAGTTTTGTTTTTATACAAAACCAGAAAGTTTCACCGGTTCGCGTATTTGCCCAGTCCCTGTGGTATTTTATTATTGCCCAATCCCTGTGATCAGTTATGAATTAAAATAATTAACTTTGCATTATTGGCAATAAATGTTGTAGTAAATGTAATAGGCACAAATGCAGTACGTATTAACAATATTTTACACAAAAAATCACCACCATGCAAGATATTCTGACAACAGAAATATATACATTGATCCGTAAAATAACTTCTCCTCCCATAAGCAAAAAAAAAACGTATTACATACTAGTCGCCGCACTTCAGTGCGACGCCAATCATAGATGTCTGCTACTATTTTTGACACTATTTGGTGAGTTTTCTCTACTAAAGAGTTCGCTTAGTCGTAACGTCATAAAAAACACAATCTTATTGAAGTCTATTTCCAAACGCGTTCGTGAATACGAATCCTGAGTCTGTCTTTAGTAAGTCTAAGTCTGAGTCAAAGTCTGAGTTTGAGTTCAAGTTTGAGTTTATTATTGGTGAATACGGCTCCTGGACATGTCTTGCGACAGATCGTGGAAGAAGATTGAAAGACGGGTATTGTTGTCTTAATTATTTGAAACACACACAAAATATAAATACATCTATACAAAGTAAGTGACGCTCAGATATTATCTGAACTAGTGATGTAACTATAGCTCTATTGGTCATTGTCGGCTTGGGTACTACTGACATGTACCCCGGGTACTCTTAAGTTTAGACAATCCCAGAATCGATCAATTGGCTATGTCCATATTGGCTATCACGTGACCCGCTGATCCTGACGGTACTGAAGAATTTGGCAGATTACAGCGTAATCATAGTGAAAACTCGCTAAATTCCAATAAACAGTACTTGATGACTTCGCACAGTAGGATTGAACACAATTGAAACATGAAACCAAGTGTCATATATATCATATCGTTAATCAATATAAGTTAAATAAGAAATATACACGATAGATTAATAAAATATGTGTCTCTGCAAACATATTCAGTGAGTTTGCTTTTTAAACATACCTTTCACTAATGCCTTTGTATAAAATTTAATAATTTCTTCATGGAATAAACTTATTCAATGAAAATTATAAAGGTTATAGAAATATCTAAAGTCCGAAGTAAACGTTGTGATTTGAGCGTAAATAGTGCCGGATATATTAACAGCAGCAGCATTCACTGAACAATGTGTGCTATATATCAAATTGACTGCATGTTACCCTGTAAACAGGAGTTCCGGTTTGGGGTTATGTGACCAGAACGGACTATTGTTATGTCATTCATGTCATGATAATATCAAGCGTTCATCATTGAGGTTACAGAATACTAAACAATCTCTTGCACGACGGTTACATTGCATTCACTGCATTAAAGAAAACCATCTCATACCATGATATCTTATATCAGTCTTAATTTATTATTATAAAATTGATATGTTTTTTTTATGTTAAGAAACCAACATACATACACACGTCGAAGCAATTCCTAACGTCACTAAAAAAATATGTTCAATTGTTTACATTTGTGAAGTGCGTGGAATGATTCCATCAGCGTAAATGGGCAATAAATTAGTTCCAAATAGTTGCATTAAAACTCGCAAGTTTTTGCACGATTTATCGTACATTTAAAAGTTAAATTCAATTTAAAAATTTAAATGCTTAATTTAATGCATGCGATCTTAAATATCCAATCAAATATACATTGAATGCGTTTGTTCGGTTTTACCTATTTTATAGACAAAATGGCAAGCTGAGCATTTCGCAGAGTTGTATGTGAGAGCAAGGAACGACATCCATCCATGCATCCATCCATCCATGCATCCATCCATGCATCAATCCATGCATCCATCCATGCATCCATC
This sequence comes from Dreissena polymorpha, assembly GCF_020536995.1. Taxonomy (NCBI): domain Eukaryota; kingdom Metazoa; phylum Mollusca; class Bivalvia; order Myida; family Dreissenidae; genus Dreissena; species Dreissena polymorpha. The sequence goes on from NC_068365.1 coordinate 33,880,810, forward strand.
CATGCATCCATCCATGCATGCATGCATGCATGCATATATACATACATACATGCATGTATGCATGCATGCATGCATACACACACACATACATACATACATACATACATACATACATACATACATACATACATACATACATACATACATACATACATACATACATACATACATACATACATACATACATACATACATACATACATACATACATACATACATACATACATACATACATACATACATACCATACATACATACATACATACATACATACATACATACATACATACATACATACATACATACATACATACATACATACATACATACATACATACATACATACATACTACATACATACATACATACATACATACATACATACATACATACATACATACATACATACATACATACATACATACATACATACATACATACATACATACATACATACATACATACATACATACATACATACATACATACATACATACATACATACATACATACAGTACATACATACATACATACATACTACATACATACATACATACATACATACATACATACATACATACATACATACATACATACATACATACATACTACATACATACATACATACATACATACATACATACATACATACATACATACATACATACATACATACATACATACATACATACCTTACATACATACATACATACATACATACATACATACATACATACATACATACATACATACATACATACATACATACATACATACATACATACATTCATACATACATACATACATACATACCTTACATACATACATACATACATGCATACATACAGAAACCAACCCTGTTTGTAACGTGTAACAGTACATTGTTAAATAGTTTAAATACATTACTGTATCATTTACACTATAAAAATTTTGGCACAATTGCTTATTAACATCAGCAAGACTTAACAAATATCTTTGTCGGGCCGAGCGGGAAAATCATTAGAAAAGTAGTGAAACTAAAAACAAGTGCATATGAAAACCACTGTCGCTCTCATTAGGTCGTGGCCTTAAGAATGAAAAGATGAACAGGGTGTTTCAATCCTACATTGAGTGGCGAGAAGACGAGGACGAAATGGACCTGACTAAGACAATGGCGACGGCTTACGACACGATTGAGACTGCGACTATGACGACGGCAAACGACACGAACGTGACTGCGATGATGACGGCGCCATACGACACGGACACGACTGATACGATTACGACGACATACGACTCGGACAAGACTGAGACGATGGCGACGACATACGGCACGGACATGACTGAGACGATAACGACAACATATGACACGGACAAAAATAAGACGACGACGACGACATACTACACGGACACGACTGAGACGATTGCGACGACATACGACACGGACAAGACTGAGACCACGGCGACGACATACGACACGGACACGACTGAGACGACGGCGATGACATACGACACGGACACGACTAAGACGATAACGACGAAATACGAAACGGACAAGACTGAGACGATGACGACAACATACGACACGGACATGACATAGACGATGACGATGACATACGACACGGACATGACTGAGACGATGACGACGACAAACGACACTGACAAGACTGAGACGATGACGACGACATACGACAGGGACAATACCAAATTTACTGCAACAGGAGTGGAAAATGCAATTGAAGCTCGTATTCGACTTGAAAGAAAACTGCACGACATAGCGGATGTAGACCTATCAAGAGTCCCAAAAACAAAAGGTACATAATTTTTCATCTGTTTTGATCGTTAAGATCACATGTCCATAGGGAAACAGACTATGGTTGACATATGTGTATTTAATCGTTCGTGGTTAATTCTAGATTATAAGTAAGGCTGTTAGACTGCACGTCTATTTATTTTACGCTGTTACGGTGAATTACAGTCAGTCTGACTCTTTCCTTTTTTTAAATCCTGTACCCTTAACCATAACAACTATTAGGCCGACCATAAGCTGAATTTATGTTAAGGAAAACACTGAAGAATATAATATGATACGTTAAAAACATATTTGACCCTTAACAGAAACGTAGGCTGTGCTGCAAACTGAACTTGCATTTTGCCAGGTAAAACTTTACAATTTGATGAATTGTATGAATTTGAATAAGTTTATACTATGGAGCTTTGTGAGTAGGGGCACAGGACTGATGACTTTGTGAGTACGGGCACAGGACTGATGACTTTGTGAGTACGGACACAGGACTAATGACTTTGTGAGTACGGGCACAGGACTGATGACTTTGTGAGTACGGGCACAGGACTGGTGACTTTGTGAGTACGGTCACAGGACTGATGACTTTGTGAGTACGGTCACAGGAATGATGACTTCGAGAGTACGGGCACAGGACTGATGACTTTGTGAGTACGGTCACAGGACTGGTGACTTTGTGAGTACGGGCACATGACTGATGACTTTGTGTGTGAGCAGGGCACAGGACTGATGACTTTGTGAGTACGGTCACAGGACTGATGACTTCGAGAGTACGGGCACAGGACTGATGACTTTGTGAGTACGGTCACAGGACTGGTGACTTTGTGAGTACGGGCACAGGACAGATTACTTTGTGAGTACGGGCACAGGACTGATGACTTTGTGAGTACGGGCACAGGACTGACGACTTTGTGAATATGGGCACAGGACTGATGACTTTGTGAATATGGGCACAGGACTGATGACTTCAAGAGTGCTGGCACAAGACTGATGACTTTGTGAATATGGGTACAGGGCTGATGTCTTTGTGAATATGGGCACAGGACTGATGACTTTGTGAGGACGGGCACAGGACTGATGACTTTGTGAGTATGGGCACAGGACTGATGACTTTGTGAGTACAGGCATAGGACTGGTGACTTTGTGAGTACGGGCACAGGACTGATGACTTTGTGAGTAGGGGCACAAGACTGATGACTTTGTGAGTACGCGCACATGAGTGTTGACTTTGTTAGTACGGGCACAGGACTGATGACTTTGTGAGTACAGACACAGGACTGATGACTTTGTGAAGACGGACACAGGACTAATGACTTTGTGAATATGGGCACAGGACTGATGACTTTGTGAGTATGGGCAAATGACTTATGACTTTGTGAGTACGGGCACAGGACTGATGACTTTGTGAGTACGGGCAAAGGACTAATGATTTTGTGAGTACAGGCACAGGACTGATGTCTTTGTGAGTAGGGGCACAGAACTGATGACTTATTGAGTACGGCAAAGGACTGATGACTTTGTGAGTACGGTCACAGAACTGATGACTTTGTGAGAACGGGTACTGGACTGATGACTTTGTGAATACTGGCACATGACTGATGACTTTGTGAGTACAGGCCCATGGCTGATGACTTTGTGAGTACGGAACAGGACTGATGACTATGTGAGTACGGGCACAGGACTGATGACTTTGTGAGTACAGGAACAGGACTGATGACTTTGTGAGTACGGTCACAGAACTGATGACTTCGAGAGTTCGGGCACAGTACTGATGACTTTGTTAGTTCGGGCACAGGACTTATGACTTTGTAAGTACGGGCACAGGACTGATGACTTTGTGAGTACAGGCACAGAACTGATGACTTCGAGAGTACGGGCACAGGACTGATGACTTTGTGAGTACGGGCAAAGGACTGATGACTTTGTGAGTACGGGCACAGGACTGATTACTTTGTGAGTACGGGCACAGGACTGATGACTTTGTGAGTACGGTCACAGGACTGGTGACTTTGTGAGTACGGGTACAGGACTGATGACTTTGTGAATACTGGCACATGACTGATGACTTTGTGAGAACAGGCCCATGGCTGATGACTTTGTGAGTACGGAACAGGACCGATGACTTTGTGAGTACGGGCACAGAACCGATGGCTTTGTGAGTACAGGAACAGGTCTGATGACTTTGTGAGTGCGGTCACAAGACTGATGACTTTTTTAGTACGGGCACAGGACTGATGACTTTTTGAGTACGGGCACAGGACTGATGACTTTGTGAGTACGGGCACAGGACTAATGTCTGTGTGAGTACGGGCACAGTACTGGTGACTTTGTGAGTACGGTCACAGGACTGATGACTTTGTGAGTACGGGCACAGGACTGATGACTTTGTGAGTACGGTCACAGTACTGATTACTTCGAGAGAACGGGCACAGGACGAATGACTTTGTGAGCACGGGCACAGGACTGATGACTTTGTGAGTACGGTCACAGGACTGATGACTTTGTGAGTACGGGTACAGGACTGATGACTTTGTGAATACTGGCACATGACTGATGATTTTGTGAGAACAGGCCCATGGCTGATGACTTTGTGAGTATGGAACAGGACTGATGACTTTTTGAGTACGGGCACAGAACTGATGACTTTGTGAGTACAGGAACAGGACTGATGACTTTGTGAGTACGGTCACAGGACTGATGACTTTGTGAGTACAGGCACAGGTCGGATGACTTTGTGAGTACGGGCACAGGACTGATGACTTTGTGAGAACAGGAACAGGAATGATGACTTTGTGAGTACGGTCACAGGACTGATGACTTTGTGAGAACGGTCACAGGACTGATGACTTTGTGAGTACGGTCACAGGACTGATGACTTTGTGAGTACAGGAACAGGACTGATGACTTTGTGAGTACGGTCACAGGACTGATTACTTCGAGAGTATGGACACAGGACTGATACCTTTGTGAGCATGTTTATTTTTCTGACTGTTCATTATACGGTGTTTGGTGGAAAAACTGTTTACTGTTTAGATTTCGGATCGGAAATGATGTGCTTGAGATGTCTGATCTATCAACGTTGCATAACACAAAATGGATAAACGATAAGGTATTTGTGTTCGTTGTAAAACATATTTCAGCAAACTGATATTGTGCAAAGTGAATGATATTAATATATATGTACAAGACTGTTGTAATTTATAAGTAATGTTTTAACATTAATTTTAGTATATGTGTTGTTTAACAAAGGTGTACAATTATTTATTACAGATCATAAACGCCTACCTACATCATTTAGCGATGGTAAATAACGCCACATCTTGCCATCAGGTATTAGCGTTACCCAGCTATCTGATGTCACTGTGGATGGCGGGTAATCTGGATACATGGAGGTTCCGGAAGGTAGATTAAATAAGTAAAAGTCAATGAAAAAGTATAAACTTAGACCTTTTATTGTTACAGAACGTTTTTAAGACAAGTGGTACAGAAAATTACACGCGGACTATATTTTTAAAGATATTTCTTGATTTTCATAGCATACTATTTATGGCATAAATAGAGAATACATGGTTGGTGCCGAGATGGAGAAAGTTTATCCGGTGAGGCTTCGACAAAGAAAAAAGGGCGAGCTTTAGCGAGCCCAATTTTTCTTTTTCGGGCCGAACCGAATAAACTTTCTCCATATTGGCACCAACCATGTATTCTTTTTATCCTACTTCATGCCGTTGACACATTTTATCAAAGACAAATGATAAATTGACATAACTATATAAATATTCCCGTCGAGCCTCCTACATGTACACAACATTCCAGACGACCGAATAACTACCGATTGTGTCACGTAAACAATAGTTCTACTTTAAACTGATCCTTTTAATACTTTCCTATTGAAAATATGAGAAGAAATAAAAAACGAATCGAGAATGTGATATTTTTCTTGGTAGAAAAATGAAAAAAAACAAAATGCAGAAGCAAAACAAAAACTAAATTTTATTTACTTTAATGACAACTTTAATCCATTGCTTATAACAATAAATTAACAACGATATACACATCCATTTTCTGCTCTTCCATCCCTTTGTCGAAGTCCATTTTCTGTTTTTTCCATCCCTATTATCGAAATGCATTTTAAACCACACTATTTTTGGATATCGTTTGTATCGAATGCTAATCACTCTGACCCAAACTCTGAGAAACTGGATATTATGTTTTGTCTGAGAAATGACGTCACACTAGAGTAGATACGTCATAAATTGCGTAATCAAGTAGATTAAAATGATAAATACGGAAAGCTGGTTCGGTAATATATTTTAAAAAAGAAAAAAAAATGATGATATATATATATATAATATATAACGATAACATGCATGATGCGTACCAATAAATTTCAAAGGTCAAATATTAGAATATGTTAATCGTCACAGCGTGCGTAGGAATACACTACTTCCTGTTGACCGGAGATAGGAAAATCTATTCGACCCTGCTTTATTCGGTCAATGTTTACAACAGAGGCAGGATAAACATATTAATCTCCAATCTTGTGTAATGTTTGTAATTATCATTGAATAGAGATAAAGTTCTGCAATTACATGGTTTTGTATTTCATTTTGTGTTAACTAGTCTAGAATTGGTACCATGCAAGTCAAGAAGACATATCTTTACAGATCAAGTTCCAAAATTACAAGTGGTTTTTCTGCCAGTGAACATAAATGACAACCACTGGGTGTTAATGGTGGCAGACCTTGAAACCAGAACATTGTCCATACTTGATTCGTTAGGAAGAAAGAACCGTCTTCTTCAAAGCTTTTCGTTGTAAGCTCATTATTACAATTATTATTTTATTAACACTTTTTATGAGTTATGTTTTTAAATCATGCTCACAGATAACTTTTTTCCGACAATAAAATACAAACATCAAAAACTTCTTCAATTCCATTAATGCGTGTACTAAACGTTTGATTATTTTCCAAACTATCAGTTAAGAATGCATTATGGGTATACCGTTGAGTATGTTGTGTAAAGCAATATGAAACAGAATTGCAAACCTGTCAAATTATAATAAGCTTTTGAAATAAAACTTATACATCATTTCTCCAAAAAAAAATTTTTTGTATCGAAGGAAGTTCGCCAAGCGCAGAGATCAGGCCATTCCAGATGACCTGCCACTGGAGTGGGATACGGGGAGCCTGGTGCATGCGGCGCCTTTGTTACGCTGGTAATGTGAACACTTTATGTTTGCCTAAGTTTTTTTTTTGTTCAAATCAAAGAAAAATGAATACAAAATATGTGTTAAGCTTGAATAAAGGTAGGCATGCGGTTTTTAAGTGAGCTTTTGGAGATTCAAACCACACTGTTAGAAAATACTGTGGGGTTTGTATTAGTGATACTGAACTTGTAGCAATGTAAAACTAAATACATAAATTAAATAATCTTTCTGGTTAATGATATTGGCATGTATATGAAATTCGTTATAATAACGATACCATTTTCACATTATAATTGCGCATGTCGTGATTTCACTTGTATCGTGTAACTTCAGTTGACAGAGACACATTTAGAAAAAACGCAGAACTACGTTACTATATATGTTATACATTCAGTAATTACATTTAAGACAATTTGAAATAAATAACGAAGGATATATACAATTTATTTTTAAGAACATATCTAAAACTATGTATTAAGTTTCTTGTAAAATTGGTGCGACATAAGCTTTATTGGAAATATTTATGGAGATGTAAAATAAAAGTGTTTTGAATCTGCCTCATATGTCCTATGAGTAACCTATTGATTTTGATGTTTTAAAAAGTGTAGTCGCTTAAATATACATGTATCTTGACATTTATTGAGTGTCTGCGTGAATGTTTTTCAGAACGCCCTAGCAATTTCAGAAGGCGTCCAACTGCATATGTTGGGCCACCAGCATGCGTTGACCATGCGGCAGTACGTCCTGCATGTAATATGTACTGCCAGCCAGAGCCCCGATGACCTAGACCGCATATGTGACGCGTTGCCGTGCACGCAGCCAAAGGGGCGTGCACTTGGATCAATTGCGATGTTTGTTGTCGGTGGGTACATTGCAGATGTGTCAACATTAGCAGGCCTCAAAGCATAAAAGCAAATAGTCGGCAGCATACATAGATGAAATTCTTTTAATTTAAGAGGAGTAATCCTACTTATTATTACATACCGCATTATTTGTAATATACATTAACCTATCAAAACAAACTAAGAAGGCGTAAACAAGAACTCACACAAAAGTACTCATTATACAGGATTTCATTCACATACAAAATCAAAACACAGCAGCAGTTTACATTTTTCAGCTAGTTAATGGGTAAAATTACATCAAATGGGCGCATACATGTTTGTTGATCTAACTGTCGTAGGGTGTAATTGTATTAGATAGATAGCACGGAAGTAGTAAACGAAAGTAAGGTTATTTAGTGTAGGGTATATGTGGTTTTTTAGTTGAATCTGACATAGTTGAATGTAACCTATCTTCCCGCTTTTTCTGCACTTTTAATATCTCCATAATTGCTTTTTAAGGTTTGTAAGATTTCTTCGCTAGTTGCTGTGGGTCTAAGTGTTGTCAATACTTTCCTAGGGTTTCCACTTAGGGCATTTCGTATCGCTTGTCTTAATATTTCCTTATGATAAATGTTCGACTCGAGGATACTTTCAATTTCAACTTTCAACTCGTTAAATTAGTTTGGGTCAGACAATTTTGGAATATTCGGTATGATCATAAACGTTTTGTGATAATTGACTTCTGAATCCTTTGCTTCCTCTTTATTGACGTGATGGTATTGTTTTCTAGTAGGTTGATTATCAAATTGACTTAAATATGATGTTTTCTTTGTCAAACAAACGTTGTTCTTATTCTGATCTCTGTTTCATTAGAGTCTGCATTCTCTTCCTTTCGTCTCTCAATCTCTCTTCATTATCAAATTGACTTATTATGGTCTCTTTGTCAAACTAACTTTGTTCATATTCTGATCTCTGTTTCCTTAGAGTTTGTATTCTCTTTCTTTCTTCTCTCAATCTTTCGTTTTCCTTCATTTCTTTTAATTGGGTCTTCATGTAAATAGTTTTGACTATTTCCATCTCTCTCAATTTCATCATTTCAATATGTTCTTCTAAAAATTTGTTATATCTTCAAGTTCATCATCACACTGATCCTTGTCCCGAGTACCATAATCATCATGTTCTCTTACTTTCTCTCTCTCCATATTAATTCTGTCCCCAGAATTAACCTTATTCAGACAACGCCTTTTCTTGCAACGCCTTATCGTCTAACCACTTAAGTTCTTTGTCTACAGTACCTTCGCTTGCGTTTGACCACATACTCAATCCTTTAAATCTGTTACTTAATTGATCTAATTTGTCGTATTCATCAACTGTAATAAGTGTGTGTCCTCTATCTGTATTCCGCTCGTATATGTCAAAATCTCTCTGGTATTCGGTTATCCTCTTGCCACTTCTGTATTCAAATACACAAGCTCCCTGTTCATCATCATTTTCAAATTCAATACCAATGTCAGTTTCTCTCATTCTATGTATTCCTAATTCTAAGGCTTTCCTTCGTTCTTTTAGTTCTCTTATTTGATCATCATCTTGTTTCTGCCTAAGTTTTTCCTCTTCTTTAAGTCTATATAATTCATCCTTGTCATGTCTAGCCTTTCTTCGTATTTCAATTTGTTCAATTCTCTATCTCTCTAATTCACTAAGCTGTTTCATTTCAATATCTCTATCCCTCTGTTTTATCCTTTCAAGTTCTCTTTCATTTGCAATCCTATTAGCTTCATCTCTCAGCACTCCTCTCCTTCGAAGTCTCTTTTCCCTATCTGTTATATCACCTTCCATGTTTGGAGAATGACAATTCATAAATGTACAGCACTATGATTGCAAATATATTCAAATATGTATTTCACTTCAAATGAGAGTCACACAACTGTCAATAATCAGCGACTAAACTATCACTATATCACATAAAATATCTCATTGTTCACGCTCTAAACAACATTAAAATTCGTAATTCACTTGAAAAAACAACAGTAACAACAACATCACAATGCACATTAATTGTATTAACTTGTGAACACGCTTCACGTAAGTATTCTTTCAATTAAACTAGATGTTATTACACTATGCAAAACTGTTGTAATTACTCGAGTTATTTAAAAGTATTGCATCATTTAATTAAATACTTAAAGCCACAATACTTATTCATTCGAATGCTTAATTTCAATTTGAATAAGCAATTAATTATTTTATTTTTATTTTCAACAAAGTGTACTTATTGTACAATAAACACAAACAAAAGTGTAATAAAAACAAATATAAAACACAAATACAATTTGAGAAAGCTACTTTAACACAATAACAGTTGTAATACGTCACAGTGCGCAATTTATTTCCGGTAAATCGACTTCCGTTACATCGATATCCGGTTCCAGTTCAAAGTTAAATTGCTGCGCTGACGCGATATTTATAATAACTATCAGTACTAGTCAATAATTATCCAATCATAAACTTAAGCGTGCGCTCTTAACGCTAGCAGCAACGAACCGATATCGATAAACTCGATAAACTCTTCTATCCGCAATATATGTAAAATGTACAGGTTTATACTGTAAACCTTTACAATATTCCGAATTAAATTAACGCACGACCGCGAACGATTTGAATCACGCTACCTTGCAAGGATTTTCTTTAGTCACCTTCTTTACTTTGCAATGAAATTGGTTTAAACTAATTTCATTGAAAAATAACTTTCAAAAAAACGGTCACGTTCACCATATACCGCTGCAATCATAAAAAGCACGGGTATTTCGAGCTAACTGTTAATAAATAAGGACAGATTTGGGGGTTAACTAATACTGCTAGTGACTAAAAATACAAACTGGCTTTTACTAGCTATAAATACAGTAATGTGTTTTTATAACTGACAAATCTACATAGCAATCTATTCGTTGTCAATGTATAGAAGTGTTTTGCTCAAATGCAGGGGCGTAGGTTAGATTGTATGCAACTTAAATGTTAGTGTTGTGATTCCTAAATGTATTGTTTAAAAAAAAAAAAATATATAAAATGTTGTCAACAATTATTCTCAAAAGTACAACGAAAATTAAAACGCTCACCACACCACCGTAGAAATGAATCGTCAACAACGAAACACTATGTTCACACACTGTCACAAATACACTTAATGTCAAAACTCCAGCGTAGAATTCTCTGGTCTTGTGATGTTACTGTCAAGAAGAAGGAGGAGGCCTTTTAAACGTTTCGTACCCGCGGGTTCCCGAATGTCAAAGGTACCGTCTAGAAGAACCGGTCTACCAATCTGCACTGCATTTCATTTGGCCAAACATCAGAACACGTTGGGCGCCATTGTCGTCCGACCTAGCTACGCCTATGCGCTCTCGAATAAATAGACAGCAAGTCGTGGATCTTTTGTCTGATAGATTTGGATAGGAAAAAATCCCTGTAGGTTATAAATTAAAGCCTACAAATATGGATAGTATTCAATGTGCAATAAACATCGATCAGCCTTGTTCAATGCTGTGTGAGGTCTGCGGTGCTCGTGCAGAAAAAGCGGGAAGATAGGTTACATTCAACTATGTTAGATTCAACTAAAAAACGACATATACCCTACACTAAATAACCTTACTTTATTTTACTACTTCTGTACTATCCATCTAATACAATTATATTTACACCCTACGACATAACTAACAAAGCGGCATGGACAAAAGCACTTAGTTTTCTTAACACAGATTCGCTATCGGAAGACAGTAATTCAATAAATTTTTGCATATTTGGTCTGTCTCTGTAATATGAAGGTATATATTTACATCTTAAATCTGTATATAAGTTGCATTCACTCACAAAATGATATTCGTCTTCTAGACGATTACAAACCGTACATGTCCTTTGCTCAACAGGTGTAGGGTTGGGCTTAGACCATCTGCCACTTTCTATTCTCAATCTATGAGAGGATACTCGTAATCTAGAAAGGTTAAATCTATACTTTTTAATATTACATAATACTCAATATGGTTGAAGTTGAAAGGATGCTATATTCCTAAAAAAAAGAGCTCTACTAGAGTTTACCAGTCGGCCGTTCCAATTTTGGATAAAAGTATCTGTAAGTCGTTGTTTAATAGCTCCAAGAAATACATTATCGTGACCGACATCCTGGAAATACCAGGCATCGTTAAAGCCAAGTGTGCTTAACAAATCACGTAGTAGGGTACACCAACTTTTTTTATTAGGGTATCTTTCGCAGTCACTCAACAATGCAAGGTTAACTTTTTTTATTGAATTTATAACTATTAATATGTAATATTTTAACCCAATATTGTATAATGTTGTAATATCTATTTGTTTGACAGTTGAGACGCCCAAGTTCGCCGTATATAAAATCGTTTTGAGTACTTCTTTTAACACCAAGTAGACTTTTACAAAATTGCATATGAATACGTTCTATAGCATCGCCCTTGACAAAACCCCAAACTTTACTGCCGTAATTAAGAATAGGTGATAAAAGTTTATAAAACAAATCTAATCTGTGTTTCACAGTAATGTCGGCATATTTGTAAAGGTATTTGTTCATCTTGAAAATGGCCTTTAAGGCTTGGCCAGCTAATGTGCTTTGTGCATAAGAGAACGAACCACCGGTCGTGAATACGACACCAAGGTAATTAAACTTAGTAACAATCTCAATTGCAATATCATTATAGTGAAAAAAAATATTGTTTGGCAACCGCCCTCCTTTTCCAAATATCATGACTTTAGTTTTATCGCTATTCACTACTAACTTCCAGTGTTTACAATATTCGTCAAATACATTTAGATTTTGTTGCAATTCCTCTGCGTTATTTGCAAACATAATGATATCATCTGCATACAACACAAGAAATAGTTCGTAATAATCTACATCTATGCCATTTAAGCCACTTTCAGCGAGCACTGATTCTCAATCATTAAAATACATAGAAAACAGAAACGGTGATAAGCATTCTCCTTGCCGGACTCCTAGCCTACATTCGAAGTCTTCACTTAATTGATTACAGTATTTTACTCTAGATTTAACAGAAGAGTATATCGATTTAACAATATTGAAAATTTTGCCTCGTAACCCTAGTTTAATAAGTTTGCTCGAAAGGTTTTTCTCGGACTACATAATCATAGGCTTTACTGATATCCACAAAACACAATAAAGCTGTTTTCCTTGATTAAACAAGTGTGTCAGAAGACCATGAAGTACAAAAATATTATCAAGAGTGCTCATATTTTTTTCTAAAACCCGCCTGTGCTTCAACGTATACATAATAATGTTCCGCCCAATGTGACAATCTCATGTTTAAAATGCGAGTAAACAATGTTCCTTACGTACTCAATAATATTATACCTCTATAGTTATTTTCGTCATTTATGCTACCCTTCTTGTGCAGAGGAACAACAAAACCCTCTGACCAGGTAGTTGGAAAATAACCACTATCAAATATTTTGTTAAACAGTGTATGTAGATATGGCAAAAGAGTGTCTCTACCATGAACAAAAAACTCATTTATATGCATATCAGGTCCTCCACTTTAATTAGATTTCAATTCCTTAATAGCTTTATTAGTTAGTTCTATTGAAAAGGACTTATTTAATTCATCAAACATTACACTAAATTCGTTTCTCTCATACCGTTCTAAGAAGTAGATAACATCCTCATCAGGTGTAAATAACAAACTGTTTGGATTATTAACGCTTTTGAAATATTGTTCAAATGTACTCAGGGAAATATTGGACTGTTGAATTCCTACAGATTGCTTGAGCATATTCCAGTACATTTTAGCATTTTTTAATCTTGATTGTTCGAGATTTCGGGTGTGTGCCCTATCGTAATGTAATTTTTGTTTTCGTATACATAGCTTATAATCTGACCTAGTTTTATTAAGTGCCATTCTGTTTTCGTCTGTTTTATTATTTATAAATTTATTTAGTTGTCTGTAAAAACGATCCCTTTTTCAGCACATTCGGAAGAAAACCAAGGTTTTTCATGTTTATTTTGCTGTGAACTAACATAACTTACGTTATTTCTAATTTTACGCTTAAAAAAGGGGAGGCAACTCCATCTAATATTTCATTTAGTTTTACAATACAACAGTCTATGTCATGTGATGGCGCGCTGTTGCTTACAGCATTTGTCCATGTATTTAAATTATCAATAACGTCACTTGAGTGTAAAGCTTCCTGAAATAATTGCCTATGGTCATTGTCCCATACATATTTATAATTTACAACCCCTGCAGTAGCGTTTCGGTCAATACAATTATTGAATGACGGCTTACTATCTTTAAACACAAAAGAGCAATCAATTAAGCAATGGTCGGATAAAATATTTGGATCCTCAACTCGGAAAGAGTGAACACAGTTGCTATTACATAATTGACTACACTAGAACTTGTTCTGCCAATGAAAGTGTACTTTCCATCCTGATCCCTATCACACCTTCCATTTAAAATACGTATTCCGGTTTGTTTACACAAATCTAGTAATACTATTCCGTTATTATTAATACGACCTTTGTCCTGAGAACACCGCGCTGTGCCCGTATCAGCTACATAACCATCGGGTAAAAAAATATTAAACATACAATGTAAACATGTGCATAAGCAAGAACAAAGTGATATCATGTATCAGTAATAATGTCAAACATATTATTCAATATATGCTAGTATTAACATATTTTTTGACCTTGTGTATTCTGTAGATTTAAAAGTTGTTGGGTTTTTGCTTTGTTTGTTTGTGACAGATTTTTGTGTTAAAATATATAATTATATAAACTATAGATGAGTTGCATGAAGTGGGGTAGGAAACAACTTGACTAAATTATGAAAGTTTCATGTGTTTCCATTTTTGTTAAAAAATATGAAGTGTATCGTTGTTGAGGGCTATTTCTTTTTCAATTTGGATCTTTAGTTTTAAATGATTTATAAAACAGTTCATACAGCTGAATATGAAATATTTCATTAATAGGATAATGTAGGTCACAGTGTTATTAATTTCTGGTATGTTGAAGGTATTAACACCGACACTGAACTTTAAAAGAGACAGTTTTACTTGTAATTGTTGTTTCTCTAGAAATGTTGTCAATTGGTTCCATAGAGTGTTAATATGTTTACACTCCAAGAAAAGGTGTTCTATTGATTCAATGTATACTATTAAAAAATATTGCACATTAATGGTGAATGTGTTTAGTATCGCTTGCATTTCATAAACACTACATTCCTTTTTGAAGATTATATAGACAAAAAGAAAACACTGTTTCACAGCTTATTGGAATTCTACTCCAGCCATCACAAACCTGCTTGGGTAGCAGTTTATCTATTTGTGTTTAAACTTTCGTAAAATATATTATAGCTGAATGTTATTTTTGTTGCAAAATGCATAAGGGTCCAATGTTCAGATGCATGGTTATGACATCACTGTGTTTATAAGAATCTGTGATTGATAATTGTTGTCTGAATGATCATTTCAGATATATTCAGCCTCAAACGATTCTCAGCTGCAACATGTTTGTATTTCTTGTAAACAGTGCATGCCGGTCCGTGTAATTTTGATTGCAGTCTCATAAGGACCTAATTTGACTGGTTTCTTTCTGCAGTTTAGTTGAAAATAAAGACACATGCAGTGATGCAATGGCTGTGTCCCATTCTGCAGGTATGGCTGTACTGTCATCCTGAAAAATGGTGTCTCAAACCAGTCGAATGACATTTGTTCCAATGATGGAAGGGAGGTGACTTTTTTAAAGAGTTGTCCTTGATCACCAGTATGGGAAAATAAAGACAAACATTTGGAGTTGAAGGGACAGTCAACGTGCCCTCAATATAGCAAGTATATTTCATGTCAGACCCATCTTCATTTGAAATGTGCAACCTTAAGGTATCTAATTTTAAACGTTCTGGTTTAGCAAACAGAACAAGTAAACAAAAAATGTCTTAGCTAACACAGCGCCTAGAAATTAAAGACTTAAAGCCACACACCTTGAAATGAAATACATGTTAATCAAAACATATAGATGCAATTTAAAACTGTGCAAAATTGTCATAAAATCTATGGCCTAGTTAGCAAGTAATTTACTATTATTTTTTAATTTTAACACCGAAAGTAGGATTTCTATAGTTATACGTATATTTCGACAAATGCGATTAGTTTTAAGTTTTAAAGCGAAAAATAGACGGATTTATATCTTGTAACCACCAGATATACTCTAATTGGCATAGATAAAATTAAATGTATAGCCTAGTTAGCAAGTAATTCATTATATTTCAAACGGTACCGCTTTTAAAACCGAAAGTAGGATTTCTAGACGTATACGTCCATTTTGACAAACGCGATTATTTTTAAGTTATTAAAGCGCAAAAAGGCGGCTTTCTACCTTGTAACCACCAGATATATTCTAATTGGCCTATATAAAATATGTTTCTTGTTTATACTTAAAATTTACTATGCCATGTAGTGTCATGTAGTTCATTTCAAGGTGTGTGGCTTTAAAGCACAACACACCATTGCACTTCAATTAAATGAACGTCACTGTCAATATTCCGTCCGTCAAGAATAATTACAGACGCCTTCCGACGAACAATTCAAATATAGTCGATTGGTGTTTAACTGATTTAAGTGAGTAACGGTTAGGCTAAAAGTTTTTTTACAAAATACTTTTATTTATGTTATAATGCATAGTTTTCTTCGAATTGATTGTAAAAAGGCTCTCATTTTCAGTCTATGTATGTTTTTGTTGACGTGTGTCAATTTGTACAACTTTTTCTTTTTTTGAAAGCAAATCAAGGCCACGTTATGTACGCACCAATTTTGTGACGAGACGTAAAATGCAGACGAATGATTTCGTGAATTTCGCAGATTTTGTTTGATTAATATAATTTTCATTGTTGTAAGATTGTATAGTAAAATGTGTCCTTTACAAAAGTAAGAATGCTCAGAAACCAGATCGCTGTGTACCATATAACATAAGCGTGCGGGCTGCAACACGTGATTTAGTAAATAGCGAACATGCGGTGACCCATATTCAGGAATGTGGGTTTGTCTCAAACTACATATAAATTCAATTGAGTGGTCAAATATATTAAAGCAACTGAAACTTTCCAAGAAATTTACAGTTGGAAAATTATAGATTCAATCAGAAGAATTTTATTAAAATCTTTTGATATTTAAATTTACACAGTTGAATAATTTTATTTAAACCCATAACAATTAATTAATAAGAAGTTGTTTATGTATAATTAGTTCATAAGAATACTCATGACTAAGAAAAAAATGTTCATCCATTGATAGTCGTCAATAAAAATCTTGTAGATAGCAATGCTTTCGTAGAAAATACTGCCAGGCGTTTTTTACCAAAAAAAGTTGTTCAACAAACCTCTGAACGCAAAAGTATGCCTATTGTAGTGGTATTGTGTTAGCTTCTGGTGGCATTTTTGAAAATTTTAAGTCCCTTAAACATTAAGTTACATAATACATAAAGAGGTTATGACATAAGAAAAAATAAATGCAATATATATCTTTAAAATATATGCTGGTGTAACCCATCTAACTTTTACACTTAAACGTTGACCATGATTTAAACTACATGTAATTCAAGACGAAAATAATTCTGCAAAAATTAATATTGTCTAAAGTACTAGAAACTTTCTCGCCCACGGGACTTCACGTAAACGTTCGGGCCATCGCATTGACGCATAGACTGCGTTTCATTAAATTCCATTTCAATGTGCTTTTAATGATGAGGCTATCACATGTGCCATTTTTAAACTCGGTTAAGTGATCAGATATTTAATTAGGACTGTTTGTGTTTTTTTATAATTCTATTCTTCTGTTATTGTAACTTTGTGCTTTCTTGTGGTGGTTTCTTATTAAATAATAAGACTAAATATTGTTCGTTTTATTGTTTATGTTCTAATTGTTTAACACTTACATTTAATGGACATGAACTCAAATACAACTCTGCGTATACATCATATTTTTACAATTGCTTTTGATTTGAAAAGTATGATCTTAATACACACACAATAAAATATAATTATTAACGGCAATTTTCAAATTGACAACATACTACACTGTCATCAGAAACAACAATATTCTCTTGATAAAATTAATTATTCATACAAAAAAGCTCAAATTCCGAATGAAGATAAACGACATACTATCATACACAATTTATATACTATTAAAGAAACCAAACCATTTCTCACAGAAAACGCTGTAGCTAACATTTAAAGAAATGTGAGTCCTTTCAATTCCGTACTCTTCTGAACAGTAATAATATTATTTATTAATTGAGTCTAAAACACATCTACCATAAGCCTTCACGTTGTTAACATTGAAATAATTTATCATAATATGTCGGAAAAAAATACCGATACAACTACAATGACTGTCACAACATTGTTTAAAATATCGTCCTTTACAGCGTGCCTTTTCGGATATCAAATTCGGCTCGTTTGGCCGTTGTCGGCTCGCAAACTTTTTAAAATTACCTCGGGTACTCTTAAGTATACTTCTCTGCACACCGGGTACGGGAAATGTACCAGAACGTACCCGACCACTGTTAAAATTAACCCAAGTTTTATTCCCGCCCATTATCCGATGTCTTGAAACAATACGAAACAAAAATCTCTTTGAACAAAACCTGCCTGAACATGCTTTTTGAGTTGAGTTTCGGTAATATAGAGGCCATTTTACAAATTATTGAGCTCAACTTAGTGGAAATACAACTACATTCATTCCTCTGTACGTAAATTTGTCATGTTTGATACTTTGATAAAATACATAATGCTCTTATGTTTTTTACGAGAATAACTGCAATATAGAGACTTGATAATAGATAGATACATACAATAGTAGTAATTAAAAAAAATATTCATTATATCAAAATGTTATTTGCAACAATCACACAGGTAAACCAATTTAAAAAAAAAGAATAATTACGTGCAAACCACGAATTTATCTAAAATTTGATTACACCGTAACATATGCTTGAATGTATTCCAATTTGCATGTGGATTTTTAACCTCGATCAATACAAAGATAAGGCATTATAATAATACATTATCACTACATACCCGGGTAGACTACTTTCCATGAAAACAAAGCGCTTTCCTTCAATGTGATTAATGCACCACAAACTGCTTTGAAACAGGCCCGGTTGCATGACAATAAGTCTATCGGGCAGAATATTGTCCTTTGATGCCAAAGTATGACCTATACCTTTAAAGAGACCGTCACCCGCGATTGACGAAAAAAGAAAAGTTCTAAAATACCGTATTTTTTACAATTATTAGTTTAAATTGATTTTATATCACGACTGGTATATTACATTTCTTGAAAAAAAGTTCATATTTTCAGTATATTCGGTTATAAATTTCGCGATGTGAAATCGAAAGTACATCGCGAAAATATGTGACGTAACGATATACACATTATAAATAACGCAAGTAGATTGATCATTTTATGTATAAAATATAAACAATTCACTACGCATGCACAATTTGCATTCCTGGCTTTACCATGTGACGATGATTATCAATCTACTTGCGTTATTTATAGTTAATTGGTAGTAACCTGGTACCTGTACCCAGTAAAATTTATTACCGAATATACTGAAAATATGAATGCTAAAAGTGATATTATGGGCATCTAACAGTTTATAGGTGTCTATCGCAACCGTTGTTTATTTTTGGTGTTTTCACTTCATATAATTATAATTGTTAATGCAGCATCAACATACTAAAACAATATCCCGGAAAGAGAAAAATAATGTATTATTACAACCGTACTTTCGTTTGGCAACTAATCACGCATGTACAATGTGAACCTAAATTTAATTTTAGTGCAGATTCGTTTATACGACACAAAGACACCATTTTGTTTTACGGATCATTTCGGCTTACAGGACTGGGTGGGTCACGTAAAATATATAATATAAAATATATTTTTATAAACAGCTGGTAGCAAGATGAGTTGCAGATAATTGGTCAGTAACCAAATTTTAACTTACTCTTTTGACCTGTTAATTCTTTTCAGCTCAATTCAACAGTGAAAAATGCCCATAATTTCACTTAAACATCTTTTTTGCAACTAATGTAATATACCAGTCGTGATATTTTAATCAATATAAACTAATAATTGTAAAAAATACGGTATTTTAGAACTTTTCTTTTATCGTCGATCGCGGTTGACGATCCCTTAGTCAAGCAAGACATCTTCTCATTATTTAAAATCGTTTTATTTTTTTTTTGTTTTCCATGCACGTTCTTGCGACCAAAAAATCTAAAATATGGTGATACCATTGAGGTACATCGAGAGGCACAGTATAAGTATAGCATTAGTATCAAGCGCTTTTCAACACAAACACACCACACTCGTTGCTTTAGAAATAAAGGTAACTCAAGTTCATACCAATAGCTGTCACTTAAGAAAGCATTGGTTTATAATGATAAGCTCGGGATAGATACAATCTATTTGGTACGAACGACACATTTAATTTAAAGGAAAAAAATATTGAGATAATAATTCTTATAATAAAATATCAACACCTATTTTAACAAACCCACATTGACACATTTTAATATAAACTATATGCCACACTGAGTACTTACGAAATGGAAACGTATGTTAACAATCGGATTTATCGATAAATATATAAAAGGTTAATTTTACAAAATATCGTTTTATTAGACATAACAAATTGTACCGTTGATTACACACTCAAACATCAAGACAACGCAAATCGTTGAAATAAACATGACAAATCAATTAAAGAAAATGATATCGCCTTTTATAATAATAATGATGATTTTTGCTTAATAAATCAAACTTAACAGTGCTTCGATTGTGATTGTCAGCATTAAAAGGGTATCCGATTACGTTTGAACGTAATTGAAAGGTCAGATTGTAATTGATAGCAGTGTTAAATGTGTTAGACCTTTTGAATGTCAACAATCCATATTTCGTTGCTTTTTGTTTGTCTTATTTGCTTTATCGTTTAATCAATTAAATTTTATCATTCCACACGTACCCAACATTGAAGTATTTTATTACCGTTTGTTTCCTTAGAACGCAAAATAAATTCCATATCCTATTAAGGTGCACCGTAACTATTTGTATAAATAGAATCTAGTTAAAATTTGAACTTTTTTAAAAAGCAATGATACCTTCAACCCGCCTTGAACATAATAATTTTTCGCATTTAAAGATGAATTCATGAAAATGAATAGAAATGTGCGCATTATTTATAGATTTATGTGAATAAGAGCCATTTTAAACACTCTGAGACTTTTCTAACGCAACACGTATTGAAATAAATATAGCTCCATACTTTTTGAACGGATTTTGTTGAAATTTATACACAGAATAATTCAACACATAACTTATTCTTTCTGTAAATTTAATTTAAATTGATTAACAATCAGTTATCAAACTTAACAAATTAAAAACATAAAAACAAAAGTAACAAATCGTACAATTAAAATTATGACAATAAACAGTAAAACGATTAAACTTACACGTCTTTATGACTAACCGGCTTGCAACATGTCAATTGATCTGTCGCGCTCCTGAATATTCATACGAGCCAAAGTGTTGTTAAATTTATGTTATGTTTTTTTCTGTTGTAATAACTCACCAAGAATGATAAAATTGAAATTAAAATGAAATAATATCGCGTCATAATACACTTGATGACTTTTCTATCGCAAAACTTTTCAAACTAAAATATCTCAGTTATGAGCCAATATGTTGATTACAATTGTACATGTGATCCTTTGAGAAAATTATTTGCAAGCTAAAGATAAATCATTCATCCATGATGATCGGACGCTTTCGCACATAGGAAAGTAGCTTGCAACATGCCGATCGCGCGGTTGCGCTCCTGAATACTCCTATGTCATATTTTATGTGTAATTAATCTAATGTTTTCCTGATGTAAAAACCCACTTTAAATGATAAAATTGAAATACAAGTAGACTTATATCGCGTTTCACCATTTTCACGTCCAAAAATATGAAACCACACCTACCCCACTCGCAAAAGCGTCCGATCACCACAGATGAATGAGTTTATCTTAAACTTGCACAAAATTCTGTCTAATGATCACATATATAATTTTAAATAAAACACTTAACCAATTATTTAAATATTTAAGTTCGAAAAGTGTTGCGTTAGAAATGTCTCCAAGTTTATACACAGTCATAACAACTTTTGATTTTTACAATAATGTTTCGTAAAAAGACAAAGCAGTAACGTATAAAACAAGTTTATAAGTTTATATATTTTCCAAATGTCAGACTTAACATTTAACAGAAGACTTGTTAAAACGAGCAACAATAATTGTTTTTGTTCATTTCTTGATAAGGTCGCTCCCTTACACATATACTAAATGCAAACAATAAATGATTCTA